>NC_047121.1:38199911-38222411 GCF_902500255.1 Thalassophryne amazonica
ATTATTAAATCACAGAGCAGCTTTTTAAGTCTTACCTCGTCTGCCATCTGCAGCATCCTCCGTGTGCTCTCCAGTGACTACAGAAGAAAAAAGATGTTAGACCAAAAAAAAAAACAAAAAAAAAAAAACACACACAACAACAAATATCATTCAAACACTTTTCTTTTACAGAACCATCCTGAAACTACATGTAGATGAAAGACTGAGAACAGTAAGACATGAGGACTAATTTGTAGTTTAAATAAATATCACATGTTGAGTTTCAATTTACTGGTAACCACCAGGTCCATCCCTACCTCCCAAAAATAACCATCTACATCTGCTACAGCCAGGTGAAACATGGGCATCTCCTTAGTCTTCTCTACCCACTGTGGGACCTGTGTTCGATCACGCCCAGAGACTAGTACCACATGGCCAAGATGTTGCAACTGGTGTTACCTCTGCACATGTGATACTCCTCATCTCAGTCTCTCCAAGTAGCTGTCCATTTAACAGAAAGTCACTCCAGCAGTACCCAAAGGTCCTCCAAAGTGACCTGGCATCCAAGAAACCTAGTCGCTGCTTTATGTCACAGGTTAGCATCAAAGTCTCACAACCATATAGTAAGGCTGGAAGCACAAGGACCCTAAAGACGTGGACTTTCCTTCTTCAAGGCATCAAGAAAAAGCATCAGCATCACCTAACAACTCTGTCCAAAGACCTCAAGACACCATAAGCTCTTCCCAAGAGTCTCAAAGGCACAGAACAGACACATTAATGTCACTGCTGAGATAAGTAAATATCTCGGCAAGTTTGACCATTTCACCACATACAGATACACTTTTGATAGCCAACTCCAGGAAGTCACTGAAAGCCTAGATCAGAGGTCTTCAACTCATTCCAGAAAGGGCAGAGAGGGTGCAGGTTTTCTTTGCAACCACCCACTTCACCAGGTGATTTCACTGATTAACTGATTCCATCTTCTCAAAGTGATTTTAATCAGTGAAATCACCTGGTGGAGTGGGTGGTCTTTGGAATGAGTTGAAGAACTCTGGCCTAGAACTTTGTACTTATCCAGAACAAGAACAAACCCATACACTGTGACTCCTCACTTAGCTCATCAAGGGCTGCAATCAGAGTATCCATCTAAGATCACAAAAAGCTCCATTTTTGTGTGAAGGCTTCTTTCAATTATAATTGGCCAAATACAACTGATCAAGAACTTGTACAGAATTCTAACACAAACCTATTCATGTGTTTTTTTTTTGTTTTTTTAAATCAATGGGAGAATGTAGATTTTGTCCAGGCAGGTGAAAATCCTGGGGTCAGACCAAATTAGACTCCAATCTCTTTAAAGGAGTGATTTTTTTATTCTTCCCCATTTACTCATGTACAGTTGGAGTTCCAGAGTAACATCCCAAACGTCCCACAGTTCTCTCTGCACATGTTGAAATTCTCCAGGTATAAACAAAATTTGGGCTTAAAATAGCTTGTTTTAGACTTTTATTACATATGTAACAGAAGTCCACATCTGGAATAATAAAACAAACAAAACATGCCTACATGGTCTGTGGGAGAAAAACATGTCTCTTGTCTAAGGGGAGGCAGAGTGAGACAGGCAGCACCTCCTTTGCCTTTAAAACAACAGCAACATTGACAATTTCTTACTAAAAACTACACCCTTCAAAAGATACATGACCTCAGGGTATTGGTCTGGATGAACATTAAAGAACTTCCTAAATGATTGTCAGAGAATCATGTGATAAGTACAAACTATGTATAGCTGATAACAGAAAGGGAGAGAAGGAAATAAGGAGAGGGCAACATGAAGTACTGTTAGCCAAGTTATTTTACAGAAAGAAGCATGTTGATAACTGCAGCTGGAGATAGTCTGCAATCTGATTTATATATATTTTTTTCTGTAATACATATTTGTATCTGAATTACTCTTACCTGTACAGCTCAAAGTACAGCTATTACTATATTAACATTTTTGCTCTGTGATATATTGTCTGCAATTATGTGATTGATGCATTGACACGTCTGTTTTTAAAACTGAAGGGAGAATTACTGTTGTCATCACCCCCCCGATCCTGTCCTATCTGATGTTAAAAATCTCCAAACTCCTGTTTGTCATTCCCCTCTACAACCTCCTCACTGTGTCCATGTGTCTGAACGCTGTCTGATCAGGTGATGCAGGTAAGTGAGGTTGACATAACAGACAACGAGCTCCAACAAGGTGCTGCCAAAAAGGGTCATGCACGTACAGACACAAACAAATGATGACAGCTAAGTGGAATCCAGTCGGTTAAGGTGTGTTATGCTTTCTTGTCCCTAATAAGTCCTGCACAGACAAACATATTGCAGAAATAACTCTAGCATGTATTTCTTAAAGCCTTCATGAATGATTTATTAAAAGCAGTAAGAACGAACCAGATTTTTCCTCCCCTGTGTTTTATATTTGCTCTTAATCAACAGAGTGGTGAGCTGATGGGCAATATTTACAAGGATGACTTGAGCTCACATTTCTGATGGCTTAGTCAGAACACACCATCTGTAAGAATCAACAGTACACAATGTCTCATGCAAGGCTGCAACTAATTATAAACGGCCACTTATGTAATCAAACAAGCATCATTTAAAAAAAAAAAAGAAAAAAAAAAGAAAAAGGCAACTGAACAATCATTGGCCAAAGTCAGAAGAATAGTAAATGACAACCTAGGCCATGTCTTCACATCAGTTATCCAAAATCCAAAGATAATTAATTTATTATTCTTAAATAAATAAACTAATCATTTGCTCACAACCAAAGTTGACATCCCCCCAAACACTTGCATATTTGTTACAGTAATTAGTTCATTTTTCCTGTTGGATAGCTAAGTGATTACACAATCCAAAAACTGACTAACTCGCATACCTTCCAGATCTCAATGCAGTTACAAAATGTTTACATCTACATTTGATCATAGTAAGTAGTTATAATCACTTATTAGGAATATCTATTCAGTAGAGCAGCAACTTTACAATATTGCCATTATCCAGAACTTCATTGCTCCTTTAAAGACTAATCAAATTATTAGAGATTTGTGGTTCACTTAATGAAAACAAAACCAACAGGAAAAAAAAAAAGAATAATTTAGATTCATTATTCTGACAAGAGAGTGGATGGGGTCTACCAGAAATCTTCTCAGCCATAATTTAGATTTTACAAGGAACAAAAATACAAACTTCTTAGACCAAATTGGCACAAAATTCCTCATTTCAAATTCAAATATGTAGACATAGGAGTTATATCCGCTATTGGTCGTTCCTAGCTCAACTAACAGTTTACATTAGCTCCTTCAATTAGTAGATTTGTAGCCTCTCAAAGAAACACACAATATCAAAGCCATGTTTCATGAAATATCAGTTTTCCTGGCTGTGTAACAACTGACCAGTTCTCCACTCTTGCAAGGATCCTGGAGGGGGCTTGGAGTATGCCCATCCAATCTACATGTGATTTGTGGACTTTAAGAAGGTGTACGATTGTGTACCCTGGGAGATACTGTGGGAGGTGCTGCAGGAGTATGGAGTGAGGGTGTCCCTTCTCAGGGCCATTCAATCTCTGTACTCATAAAGCGAGAGCTGTGTTTAGGTTCTTGAGTCAGACTCGTTTCAGGTGGGGGGTGGCCTCCACCAGATTGTCATCAATGTGATATTAATGGACAAGATATTGAGGCGCAGTCGGGGGGGGGGGGGGGGGGGGGGAGTTTTCAGTTTGGTGGGCGCAGGGTCTCATCACTGCTTTTTGCAGATGATGTGGTCCTGTTGGCTTCATCATATTATTAGACGGTATTGCTTAAATTTTCATTGTTACGCAGATGATACCCAGCTTTATCTATCCATGAAGCCAGAGGATACACACCAATTAGCTAAACTGCAGGATTGTCTTACAGACATAAAGACATGGATGACCTCTAATTTCCTGCTTTTAAACTCAGATAAAACTGAAGTTATTGTACTTGGCCCCACAAATCTTAGAAGCATGGTGTCTAACCAGATCGTTACTCTGGATGGCATTTCCCTGATCTCTAGTAATACTGTGAGAAATCTTGGAGTTATTTTTGATCAGGATATGTCATTCAAAGCGCATATTAAACAAATATGTAGGACTGCCTTTTTGCATTTACGCAATATCTCTAAAATCAGAAAGGTCTTGTCTCAGAGTGATGCTGAAAAACTAATTCATGCATTTATTTCCTCTAGGCTGGACTATTGTAATTCATTATTATCAGGTTGTCCTAAAAGTTCCCTAAAAAGCCTTCAGTTGGTTCAGAATGCTGCAGCTAGAGTACTGACGGGGACTAGCAGGAGAGAGTATATCTCACCCGTGTTGGCCTCCCTTCATTGGCTTCCTGTTAATGCTAGAATAGAATTTAAAATTCTTCTTCTTACTTATAAGGTTTTGAATAATCAGGTCCCATCTTATCTTAGGGACCTCGTAGTACCATATTACCCCATTAGAGCGCTTCGCTCTCAGACTGCGGGCTTACTTGTAGTTCCTAGGGTTTGTAAGAGTAGAATGGGAGGCAGAGCCTTCAGCTTTCAGGCTCCTCTCCTGTGGAACCAGCTCCAAATTCAGATCAGGGAGACAGATACCCTCTCTACTTTTAAGATTAGGCTTAAAACTTTCCTTTTCGCTAAGGCTTATAGTTAGGGCTGGATCGGGTGACCCTGGACCATCCCTTGGTTATGTTGCTTTAGACGTAGACTGTGGGGGGGTTCCCATGATGCACTGTTTCTTTCTCTTTTTGCTCCGTATGCATCACTCTGCATTTAATCATTAGTGATCGATCTCTTTTTCCTGGTTCTTTCCCTCAGCCCCAACCAGTCTCAGCAGAAGACTGCCCCTCCCTGAGCCTGGTTCTGCTGGAGGTTTCTTCCTGTTAAAAGGGAGTTTTTCCTTCCCACTGTGGCCAAGTGCTTGCTCATAGGGGGTCGTTTTGACCGTTGGGGTTTTTCATAATTATTGTATGGCCTTGCCTTGCAATGTGGAGCGCCTTGGGGCAACTGTTTGTTGTGATTTGGCGCTATATAAGAAAAAAGTTGATTGATTGATTGATCAGCCTGTGACCTTCAGCACTCACTGTATCGTTTTGTAGCAGAGTGTGAAGCGGCTGGGATGACGATCAGCACCTCTAAATCCGAGGCCATGGTGCTCAGGAGGAAACAGATGGATTGCCTACTCTGCGTAGGGAATGAGGTCTTACCCCAAGTGAAGGAGTTCAAGTACCTCGCAGTCTTGTTCACGAGTGAAGGGACAATGGAGCATGAGATTAGCCAGAGAAGCCTCACCAAAAGGCGATGCTCTCAATCTACTGGTCAATCTTCATTCCTAATCTCACCTATGGTCATGAGGGTTGGGTCATGACCAAAAGAACTATATTGCGCATACAAAATGGATTTCCTTAGAAGGGTGGCTGGTGTCTCCCTTAAAGACAAGGTGAGAAGCTCAGCCATCTGCGAGAGGCTCGGACTAGAGGCACTGCTCTTCTCATTGAGAGGAGCCAGCTGAGGTGGTTTGAGCATCTGGTAAGGATGCTCCCTGGGTGCTCTTCCAGCCGAGAAGAGACCCTGGAGAAGACCCGGAACTAGTTGGAGAGATTATATCTCCACACTGGTCTGAGAATGCCTCGGTATCCCCCAGTCAGAGGTGGTTAATGTGGTGCAGGAAAGGCAAGTCTGGGGTCCCCTGCTGGAGCTGTTGCCCCCATGACACGATCCTGGATAAGCGGTTGAAGATGAGTGAGTGACTGAATATCAGTTTTAAAGCCCTGAAAAGGGTAGAACTGTGATCTACATAAACAAGTATGACGACTAAAGTGGCATACAACATATTTAACTGTGCTGCAGACTATTTTTAACTCAGCTGGACATTAGAAAAAGCTTCAACATGAGACAATTCCACACAAGACAGCATTTGTTAAACATAACGGCAAAACGGCTGATTTTCTCACCAAAGTGTTTCATTCATTCATTCATTGAAGTATGAGAGGTTACCCAAAGCCAGGGTGGTAAGTAGCATTAGGAAAAGGACCCTCCCATGCCCTGTCCCTTCTGGGATCTCCTAAGTGCATGAGTGAGACGTCAACCAGGCAGCAGGAGGAGGAAGGACAAAGAGAATGACAGGTTAAAGAACACAGGAAGCAAACAAACAAAACAAGAAACAGCAGAAAAAAGAAGAAGAAACACCCCTTGACCCTCCCACTCACGTGCATGCAAGCATATATACAGACACATGCTCAATTAGTGCAGTCAAGCTAAAACCCCAGCTGGAGTACATTAATATGCCTCTGTATGAATCAGATGGCTGATCTTACAATGCCCCGGAGCGCTGATTAAATAATTATCTCGATAATAAAATGCTTATATATAACAGACACATCCAAACTGTCAAACCCACAGAGGGATAAGGAAGCTATCAGACTAAATTAGGTGTAAAGCCTCACGTACTGCCTATTAGTGCCTATCTTAATAATTAGCTGTGAATGCAATGAATCTAATTACTCACCCCTTCTCTTCCAACACTATACAGCAGCAACTTCAGAAGCAGTGTGTGCGCCCATTTACTTAGGTTTATTCTTTTAAAATGAGTTTGATTTCCGCCAAATCATTTTAGCAAAAATAATTACTAAATGAGTTTGATTTCCGCCAAATCATTTTAGGCAAAAATAATTACTTCATTACAAAAACAAAACATCCATCGTTTTAACAAAATGAGATGTGTCAACAACAGTGAAATAATAACATAATTAGTAAAATATCCATCTGCACCCGAACAGCATTCAATGTTCTGATGTTTGTGTGGGTTCATTTCAATTTGCACAACAGCAGTTTCCCATCTGAAACAAATGTGTAATGATTGCTTCAGAGCCATTTGTGGGCAATTATCATCAGTGCATCAGTCATTTCATCACGAGATGAAGTGATGCTCTACTGTCTTTATTTAAGCTGGAAAAGTATGAGGTAAATGTGAAAATGGTTCTCGACTGTCCAGCCATACATATACTCGGGAGTGTTTTTCATGATTAGCTTCATTAAATAACATATACAACATAAAGTGTTTTTTGCCCAAGCTAAAGATGTAGGGTAGAGTATCTTGCTCACTAAAAGCAGTGACTGTGTTGTGTCAGTGACTCAGTACCTCATCAGTCAATTGGTTGGCCCTGATTGGCAATCTGTTCCACACTCATTTCTTCCATGTTGACGCTGTCTGGTTGGAGGTTCCTCCAGTGGCACCAAGTCCAGTTTTTCTGCGGCCTGAAAGAGAAGTAAGGTTCCTTCAGCACAATAAGCACAAACAAATTATTTAAAACCATTACTCTGTGAATCACACTTTTTTTTTTGTTTGCATTTTAAAATTGTTATTGAGACAGTGTAAGTAATCGGTTCTGCTAAGATATGTTGCCATTTCAATATCTTTTTTTCCCGATTCTGTAGCCTAAATAAGACGGAACCAAAGAACAATAACTAGATAGGCATTCAGAGTGCATCTTGCAAATATAAAATAAGACAGAAAATCTATAACTTTATAATACAGTGATTTTAAAAGGGAAACCCAGGTCAAAATTGCCTTACATGTTTCAATAAGATGTAAAGGATTAACACTGCAAGTGTTCACTGTGTCAAGTTTTCCTGCTCAGAAAGACTAAGAAAAGTATGTGCCATTCTGCTTCATTTTTGACCGTTAAAAAGGCTAAACTGCAGCATGCATCGTCTATCATTTTTTAAAAAGCAGCAGATCAGTCAGTAACTGCCACAGAAACAAGCCGAGTGTACATGGGCTGTTTCACAGTCAGAGTACAAAGTATGTGTCACTAGCACAAAAAGAGAAAAAAAAATTTCTAATTGCTTACTTTGGTCAAGTTATTCATCCATATGTAACTGCTGACTAGGATACTTAAATGTCCAAGGTTTTAGACCTGTCAGATGTTTGCATGTGAGCTCACAGATATGATCTGCTACAACTTTCCGGACTAGACCTTTTTGACGAAGATTGTTGTGTAAATTATATGAAGTAACATTACTGCAATCTACCCATTTATTATATGGCTGCAACGCTACGTGCGTTCCGATTGGCTAATTTTGGTCCAATATTTTCCCATATGTGACCGGTTACCATGACAACTGGTCCAAAATGTGTATCCCATTCATTACAAACCAGAAAGCTAAAAACACGATTAGAAAAACCAAGTCAGACATGAGCATACTCCATAAATATCTAAACAGCATCAGAAAAAACACAGATTGAAAGCTTACCAGCTAACAACCGGACCATCTGTTAGCAAGTTTTTCATGGAAGTTAAGTGAACAGGTCTGAATACGAGCCTAAAACCATCAGACCAACCCAAATACCAACCCAAACCAAATAATAAATTAATTATTAACCTTGCTTGCTTGGTCTGTAGGGGATTATCAGACCTCTGTTTTTTTGCACCTCGTTAACACTCGTCCGTACTTACACCTCAGTCTGATATTTTCCCATACAGACCTTGCACTCAGTTAATAAACCTTTAAAATACTAAATTAAAAACAGTTGATGTAAGTATGTACTCAAGAGTATACAACTGCTATTGTGTTTCTGCATTCTCAAATAGTGGTGGACTATAGGCATTTCTGGAGAGGACAGTTTTTGACAGTTACACAACAATATTAAAGACATTTGAGAGAATTAGGTACACATCCTTTTGTGGCATCACAGATAGTGATTACCTCTTTCAAAAAAAAAAAAAAACCCAAAAAATTCACACAACACTGATGCAAGAAAAAAAAAAAACAACAAAAAAAAAAACACCCATAAAGGCTCACTGTTTGGAAAAATATATGCAAAAGCCTTTAATAACATGTCAATAACTTAACACATGGGCTTATACTGTTTTCTAACCATGTGCCTTTGTAATTTTTTTTTAGATCAAATAATTTAGAGATGTCCTGATCAAGTGTTTGCCCCATTCCAAGTTAATGAACCCTCTGGAGTAGTCCGGCACGTCTCCACGTCAAAGTTACAACACCGAATTGAGCGGATGTAACATCCAGTCCACAGTCTTAGGCTCAGTTTGAATGTGTGCTGAAAGTGTGAACTTCAAACTATATACCAGTTTTTAAATTCTGTTGATAGGCCTTGAATTATGTTAAATTGTTATGACTTGAATTATGATAAATTTTTACACCATGCTTTTTCCTGAATGCAATGGTTATTTTGGTGCGCATTTTGTAGAAGCGTGCAGGAAATGGAGACTTCCACTTCCTTGACTTCTGCTTCATCATTGGTGGAAAAATGCACAACTTAAACCAATCAAAGTCACCAACCCATGTGGGTTGGTTGCCAAGGAGACTCTGATCAAAACACCACCAAAGGGAGACCAAAGTGCCAACACTGCCTCCAGGTGGACAACAGGAGGCGTGACAGTGTATACGCCAAGACAAATACAGTATAATAAAGTCAATCTAGTTTATATGCTTAACAACTCAACAGCTCTGCAAAGAAATAAGAAAACCTACCTGCAATCCAAGCTGCTCCTTAATGAATTTTTGAACAAGCAAACAATTTTTTATATAGCTCTTTTCAATCCCGCTTAATGCAGCATTGCAGTAGTATCCACTTCAAAGAAAGGGGTGTGTGATGATTATTGGTGGTGGACTGATACACTACTTTCATGGTACACCTATCACAATTCAATACAGATCATGATACATAATTAAATCGCTCTTCCCACTAATTATGTAGGAAGTAATCTGTGCTTAATGCTTAACTTAAAACAAACAAGTTACTCTGGAGCACAAATTGTAATCCTTGATGCTATTTGGTTCCTATTTGTATGATTCATAAAACCCTTGATTCTTCAGCAAGAGGTCATTGTTTCTTCCATGTAGTAATTGACTTTCTATAGTATCAAAAGACTGATTTAAAATAAAGGGTGGGTACTATCACCCTATACAACAGGGGAACTGCATACCCACCATATTGAATTTTGGTCACACAGGGGATAGTGGGAAATATGGGCCTGCTGCAGACGCACAGACACACTCAAAAAGCAAACAAAAGGCTCAGAATGGGGATTACTTATGTCCCTGGATGCTTTAATAATCATCATCTCAAGGATAAACGTGAACTTCTGTTTTACCTAAGAATGCAACGCTCAGAAACAAGTGGATTCACAATATTGGAAGGGCTGGAAATAAGTAAAAGTTTAGTAAGTTCACATCGACATCAACCCACTGAGTCTGCAGCAGCCAGAAAACTTACATGTTAGACACACCAATTTTTTTTTCCACTCAAACTACTTCCATCAAAACTACCAATATACAGTGCATCCAGAGAGTATTCACAGTGCTTCCTTTTTCCACATTTATGTTCAATGCTTATTCCAAAACAGAGTAAATTCATTTCCCCCCCTCAAAATTCTACACACAACACCCCATAATGACAACATGAAAAGGTTTTTTTTTCTTTTTGCAAAATTCGTTAAGAATAAAAAAACAAATCACACGTCCATAAGTGTTCACACCCTTAGCTTAACACATTTAACACACTTTATTGATGCACCTTTGGCAGCAATTACAGCCTCAAGTCTTCTCGAATATGATGGCCACAAGCTTGGGGCACCTATCTTTGGGCAGTTTTGCCCAATCGTCTTTGAAGCATCTCTCAATCTCCATTAGGTAGGATGGGGAGCGTCGGTGCAAAGCTATTTTTAGATCTCTCCAGAGATATTCAATCAGATTCGGGTCAGGACCACTCAAGCACATTCACAGAGTTGTCGCCACTCCTGTGATATACTGGCTGTGTGCTTGGCGTCATTGTCCTGCTGAAAGATGAAGTGTCACCCGAGTCTGAGGACAAGACCGCTTTGGAGCAGGTTTTCATCCAGGATGTGTCTGTACATTGCTGCATTCATCTTTCCCTCAATCCTGACTAGTCTCCCAGGTCCTGCCTCTGAAAAACATCCCCAAAACATGATGGTGCTACCAACACACTTCACTGCAGTGATGGTGCCTGGTTTCCTCCAAACATGATGCCTGGCATTCATGCCAAGGAGTTCAATCTTTGTCTCTTTAGACCAGAGAATTTTGTTTCTCGTGGACTGAGAGTCCTTCAGGTGCCTTTTGAAAAAGTCCAGGTGGGCTGCCATGTGGCTTTTGCTAAGGAGTGGCTTCCGTCTGGCCACTCTACCATACAGGCCTGATTGGTGGATTGCTGTAGAGATGGTTGTCCTTCTGAAGGTTCTCCTCTCTCCAGAGGAATGCTGGAGCTCTGATAGAGTGACCATCGGGTTCTTGGTCACCTCCCTGACTATGGCCTGTCTCCCCCGATCACTCAGTTTAGACAGGCAGCCAGCTCTAGGATGAGTCCTGGTGGATCTGAACGTCTTCCATTTACGGATGATGGAGGCCATTGTGCTCACTGGGACCTTTAAAGCAGCAGAAATGTTTCAGTACCCTTCCCCAGATTTGTGCCTTGAGACAATCCTGTCTGAGGTCTACAGACAATTCCTTTGACTTAATGCTTGGTTTGGTGCTCTGACATGCACAGTCAAACACGTGACCTTATATGCAGACAGGTGTGTGCTTTTCCAAATCATGTCCAATCAACTGAATTTACCCCAGGTGGACTCCAATTAAGCTGTAGAAACATCTCAAGGATGATCGGTGAAACAGGATGCACCCGATCTCAATTATGCGCTTTATGTCAAAGGGTGTGAATACTTATGTACAAGTGGTTCCTTAGTTTTTTTTAGTTTTAATACTTTTGCAAAAAATCTCAAAAACTTTCACAGTGTCATTATGGGGTATTGTGTGTAGAATTTTGTAGAAAAAAATTAATTTCATCCATTTTGAAATAAGGCTGTAACATAAAATGTGGAAAAAAGTTAAGTGCTGTGAATAATTTCTGGATGCAATCAACCCCACCACCCACGAGGTAACATAGCGCTATCAGATCCTTTTTCTTGCCATTTAAACTTGCAATTCTGCACTTTCACCATCTTTTAGTGCTACTACTGTTGCTTGCCTTGAATGGTGAGTTAACAGCTCCAGGTACGTCTTCTGCATCTCTGTGTTTACATCCATGGACGGTGGCTGTAGGCATACAGACTAACCCATGATGCACTGCGCAAGGGCTACTTCCAGGCATGTGCAGTGACACATGCACTCCCCTGTTCATGATATGATTATCATGATACAAAATGTTTCAACCCCAATTATGGTGTTTTAATTCTAACCAAAAGGATAAGACTGAAAAGGTAAGAATATACACTCCTGTGTCGTTTGTGGCAGCAATTTGCAAACCTCCAATAAATCTACAAAAGAAGAAAAGGCAGAGTTGAGTCGACTGAAAATTGACTGTTTTGCATATTTGAATTGAAGCAAAGCGTGAGTTTGTTTTTGAAATGTGCTGTCATGCATTGAATAGAGTCACGGGTATCGGCGACATCAATCTGTTACTTCAGAATAGCCACAGACAAATTGGAGTGATTCCTGTTTAATAATGCAAATTCTGATCACTACAATATGCTTTGATTGGAACCCGATACCAATCTGAGTTTGCACTGGGAGATCTTTATTAATAAACATATAAATTATGTAATCGTGTTACTATCTATTACTAATTATGTAATCATGTTACTATCTAACTTCCTTCTGCTAAGACAAAACTAACCATAAGTCACTGCTGTAGGCCAGCACTTTTGAAAGTTGTCTTAGTAATGTAAAACAGATTTAGTGTGAGGATATACAATATGTTCACTCTACCAAATGGTGAAGGAGACAAAGCAAAACCCAAACAAATCACTCTTTTCCTGTCCATGATGGATTGTTATGACTCGGGAATACAGCTGGCTTGTTGATAGAGGATACAATAATTTCAGCAATGAGGCTGAACTATGTGTATTCATGAGTCTACAGCAGTTACTTGATGCTGTAAAGGTTGACTGCAGTGTAAACAGATTGCACAGCTGTGGTCAGAAGTTAACACACATCATGAATGTTATGGCAACACCTGACTTTCAATGATTTCTTTGAAACATTCTCTTTCTCTAACAAAATGAATGGACAATATAAAGCTAATGTTTGGGGTGTGACAACAACATGTTAATATTTTAATTTATGGTAAATATTCTGAAATCAACACATGGCCTTAAATATACATACAGCAAAGCTGCAATGTGAATGATCCTTAGGAAATTTCATGGTTACTAGATGCTTGTGGTAACAGCTAACCTTCTGGCAGACGTTTGTCCACTCTCCTTGGTAGAATTTAATTACATTTGTTGGTTTCATGGTGAAGACCTGACTTAAGCACATGGTTAACATGGTTGAGGTCAGGACTTTGGGGACACCATTCCAAAATCAGCTTTGATGTGTTTGGAGTCATTGTCCATTTGGAACAATGAACTGTGTCCAACAGTGTTTCAACAAGATAGCTGATGGTTTTGGACAGATGGAAGGCTTTGCTGATGAATTCTGAAGCAGTCCTACTGCATTATTCCATCTACTTTGTGCAATGCACTAGTTCTACTGGCTGCACCCCCCCGAACAAGATGCTACCACTACCACACTTCAGTTTGTACAGTGTTCTTGGGATCAACTGTTTCACCATTACTATTCCAAACATACATCTGGCCATTGCACCAAAATAACTGAATTTGGAGAAGGAATTTCTTTCTTGGATGGTACACACACAGTTCACAAAATATAAGACACTTGAATGAAGAGTATGCAGTATGACATTAGATTCTGAACCATTAAAAATCACACGCTCTTGCCTTCAGAAAGACAGCTGTGAGTTATTTTACAGTGCACATTCTGTATCAGTTGTAGTTCTTTCGCACAATGTTGAATATCTTCCCCTCTTCCTTTGCAGTCACATCCCAATGTGCAACAAAGTGCAATATACCTCACATTTCCTATTTAAGCCCCAATCACACTGTGATGGATCAACAAAACACATAGGGAAAGGAACTGATTCTATAGATTTGTGTCCACAGAAGTCCTTTTCCCATTTACAAAATGCGATCCTTTTCAGCTAATGTATGCCAAGTTTGAAAGAAAGCTTTCTGCATGTTCAAAACTTTCAGCAGAAATAGGATGGACAGGAAGCGCAGCTTTATGTCTGGAAGAAATAGACAGCGCAATCTCTCTGTGTCGCTTTCGCCCTCTCTGCATCTCACTCTCGTTCTCTCTCCCTATCTCTCTGCGCGTTTCTTTTCCCCGTCTGCGTGTCTCTGTTACTCTCAGCAAGGAAACGCAGTGGTGCTGTTCGAGTGACGAATCATGATGTCATGCTTTCAGACCACCAAACTCTGCTCAAATGCAGTTTATTTGTCTGTAAACTGGGAAAATTCTTCTGCTCAACCTCAATACATCAGTCTCCTGTGGAGCTGGGGTGCTAATGGACAGATAGCATTTCATTTCCACAGAGTTCAGTGCTGAGCAGAAATAGTTTCCCGGTTCACAGACATATATGCTGCATTTGAGCAGAGTTTGGGGGTCAGCATGACATCATGTTTCCACAGCTACACCACGTATAAGAGAGAGAGAGAGAGAGAGAGAGAGCGCTGTCTATTTCTTCAAGACGTAGCTGCGTTTACTGTGTCCGTCCTTTCTCTGCTTGTCCTGAACTTGTGACCAATCAGAATGCCAGAATGAATTGTTGGACAGTTGCAGGAAAAATAAATGACATACAGATGACAAAAGGTCAATAAAATGTGTAAACAGTGGCAAAGTTCTTCATCTGATCTCTGTTCAAATTTTGAACACACACAAAACCGTATCAGCTGACAGGTGCACATTTTGTGGATGCGAAAATTACTTTTGTCGGACAAAAACAAACGAAGGTTTTGAATCAGTTTCTCATACGTTTCCTTTAGTTGCCAGAGTGTGATTTGGACTTAAGTAAGGGGTGTGACTCACAACACACAGGAGGCTGTCCCGTAAAAACAAAATGACAAGGAATATGGAACTGGTTTGGTTTTTCCAAAACCAACATGTTGGAAAAAGCACTTTTGTTGTGATTTGACATTGAATTAGTAAATATTGCAAAGATTGGGCTCACACATTAGGTGGTAATTAACCACTTGAAATGAAAGAAGACATAACTGTGTGGCAACAGCCAAACAGTGCAGGGACCCCATGTAAATGCATCAGTTACAGCCAAGAGGATACAAGGCCCAAACAAAAAAAGGAGGAAAAATAAAAAAAAGCTGGTAGTTCAGAGCAGCACTCTGTGTGACAGGACAAAAAAGTGCTGGAAAGCAGCAACTGATGCAGTTACACTTTACCTGGTGAATGCTAAGATTCCCATAATAAAAATCTTAGAAAATGAGGGTTTCAAACATTTCAAAAGACTACCGGTACTCAAAATAGTTTGGAGTGTAACAATTTATTTCAGTCACGACTGGAAGATGTGCGGTGTGTGTCTTGAAATAACATCCTCCCAAGGGAATGAAAGAAGGACCACAGATTGTGGGATAAAAAGACAATAGAGAAATGATCACAATAGACCATACTGGAAATAAATATACTCGAGAGGTTTACTGAAATGTGTTAAATAACGCCGTCAAGAAAACCCATAACAAATATACAAATTCTATTGAATGATCAAACCTTAAGTACACAGATACTTTATCGTTATTGTAACAACTACAACAAAAAGTAATGTGCAAACCTCCCTCCCTGGCTCAAACAGCCCGTCATACACCATCACTTTACAGATATGTGGTTTGATTGCACTGTCGATGTGTCATACAGTGGCTTGCAAAAGTATTCAGCCCCTTGGTATTTCATGCATTTTAATTTGTTTATGGCATTTCAGATACAAAAAGTAAATC
The DNA here is from genome assembly GCF_902500255.1 of Thalassophryne amazonica. NCBI lineage: Eukaryota > Metazoa > Chordata > Actinopteri > Batrachoidiformes > Batrachoididae > Thalassophryne > Thalassophryne amazonica. Next base: position 38,215,757 of record NC_047121.1, read on the forward strand.
AGGTTTCTCGATATAAAAATTTAAAAAATGATCTTCCTTAGAGTCAAACTAAAAGTAAATCTCTACAAGTTGATATAAATGTAAAGCCAAGATAATGGGTTGCATAAGTAATCAGCCCCTTTGGTATAATACCTGTAAATGAGTTTAATTGCCAGTTTTCTTCAGACAAGTCAGGGATGGATACATGAACATTTCCAAGTCACTAAATATGTCTTGAACTTTATTTACATCCGTTATGAAGAAATACAAACAATGTGGCACTCTATGGTAAATTTGTGTAGAGTAGATGGTTCTCAAAAACTGACTGTGCAAGAAGAAGAGTGAGGAAAAGCACCAAGACATGCAGACAACCCAGAAGATGTTACAGACTTCTGTTGCTGTGATTGGAGAAATTGTGCATAGTGCCTGTTTTGCATTTTGCAAAAAGTACTTTATATCCGAATACTCAATTAATCACCAGAATAATCGATAGAATACTCGATTACTAAAATAATATAGCTGCAGCCCTAATCGGAACCTGACACCGATATATGGGCCCCATTTCTAACAGAAACGCACATACCCGCACTAATTCAGATGTCAGCATTAGAAAACAATCACAGAATTGATGTCATTTGCAGCGACAGGCTGCAGGTTGATGATGTGAGCTTCAAAAGTTAACTTTTTGTGAGGTTATAAATTAATTCCTTTTTGAAATATCACGTTTGAAGGAGTCGCCTCTCTGCAGTGAAATAATCCATCAAGCTGTCTGTTATTCCTCACTGGTAAACACAAAACAGCTAGCGGCACCCCATGTGTACGGACATGCATGACTTGAATTTGGACGCGTGTGTGTGATGAGTTCGGGACGTCAGGCTACGTCCGTGCACCCTGTGCCTTCGCCAGTAAAACAATTTCTCCGTGGTGCCTTATCCCCACACAGAAACACGCACACAAGCACCAGCGCTTGTTCAGATGTCAGAACAGTCACAGAATCCAGACTGGAAAGTTTGTTGTGCACAATGAAGTTTTTCCCCGAGCAGTCTTCCCCACAAAATCCACATTTGCACAAGAGCTAGATAAAATAAAAAAAAATCTGCACAAATTGACATGACCTCAAACATATGCCGTCTGTACCTGCGCATCGTAAGTCTCTCTGAAAATCCAGGGGCAGATCCAGCATTCTGTAAGGGGGGGGGGGGGATGCATTTGTGAATGAATATTTAGGTACCATTTCCTGCATATTTCCCCATAAAATGCAACCACAGGGAAAAGATACTTTATAACCTGCTTTTTTTTTTTTTTTCCGAGGCCAAAATATGGCCATTGGGCATTGTTATGGCCTTGTGTCCATCTGTTAGTCTGTTCTCAGCATAAATCCAGTCCCATAGGGCACTGAAGTCTGGTTTGAGGGCAGGCGCTAAAGGAGTAAATCATGACACAAGTGACGTAATTTCTCTACTTCTGGGGAAAAAAACATGGCAGTTTTTGGGTCAATTACATGCAAACAAAGTGAAAATGCAAAGAAAAACTGATGATGCAGTGAGAAATTGGACATGTGTTGGGGTTTGTTCATGACCCAGAGCACGAACATGTCGTGGCGGTTTTGCAGGCAAGAGAATGCAGCTACTCTGGTTAGCTGTGTAGACTAACACTTACCGACACGACATCTATTTGCTTCGTCTTCCCTTCTCTACTGGGAACCGAAAAAAAAAAAACCCTCACTTTTTGCAACTGCTTCGGTGATTGCAGCCGAAAACAAAACATTACACCATTTTTCCATGTGAAGTTATGCTGTGTATATATTGAACAACGGGACCGGTGGTCCCCATAAGTGGTCAAATCCTGCGATATCACGCAAGGTTCAAACAAGACTGCAGTGCCCTATTACTGCCAGGGTCTTCAAATTTATAGGCAAAATTTCTGCCCCTTATGCGAACTAGTCATGAACACTGTGCAGCATTCTTGGGACATAGAACTTGGACAAGTTCAAAGATGGCTATCCTTGACCTCTTGTAAGAGGTCAAAGGGCCACACTCTGCTTCCTATTTTTTATGCTGTTACGGCCGACAGCATGAACCATGCTAATCCATTTTTTTCTGGAAACGTCCCTCCTCCAGCCACATTTTCTGAGATAAATATGCACACCTGTAAGGTTCTTCATATTACCATAATATCTTTGCCTCTTCAGCAACAACAACAAGCAGTTTACTTTAAAGGTTTTAGATTGTCCCATACTATTACAATGTATCTGTTTAGCCTTGAGCTCTAACTCAATACTGGACCAAGTAAAATAATTTTTGTCCCGAGTAAAAACATAAACCCTAAAACATCGCAAAATAATGGCCAGCTGAAAAATCAGAGGGCCCCTTTAAGTGAGATTAAAGACAGACAGACCGGCCAGTTAACTAAACACACAAAGCCCACATTTCTTTTAAAGACAACAGCTTCTAGAAATCAGGCAGTATTCCGGAAACAGTCCCCATCTTTCCCTTTTCCTCTGGAGTTCAAAAACCATTTACCTGTTACGAAATAACTCTTAAACTCAAAGTTTCCTTTCAAAACAGGAGCAGCTAAACATCCTCAAAGAAAATAGAACAAAACATGGAACATATCGGCCAACTGGGTGGATAGTTCAGAAGATTTAATGCTGCTGACACTTTAAAATAAACAAATAAATAAAAAATCCCAGACCAAAATGAAATTTACAAGATTTCGCATGCGGAAGAGAGAATTGAAGACATGCAGTGAAAGGCAATACTTTTTTAAAATGACTAATACATGTGCGTTTTGAAATGCAAATTACTGACCTTTAATATAATATTTATGTATTTTTATGTGACCGGTCTCATGAATATGCAGGTAAGGGTGCTTGATCAGCCCATATAGTAAAACTGTGATATTAATGCTGCGTTTCAAACAACTCCTGAACTTGACAAATTCACCTCAAAGTACAGCGGAAGAACAACACTGCTGGAACAAGTTTCCCTGAGAGAGTCTTCCCAACAGATGAATAAAGTTTTGTCAAATATATAACTGGACACCAGGGATGGATGATACAGACTTAAAACTACACCACAATATTACACGGTATAAATTATATAAATGAAAATATGGAAGGAGGCCAAAAGTAACATCAACAACTGAAAAACTTTATGTTGTCAAGGAAAAACAGTACCTCAGAAAAGCAACGAGGAAACTAATGAAGTATTCTGAAGCATATGTGACAGCGCAACCTTTAACAGATTACGCCAAGGAGGAAGAAATAAACCAAAACTGGCATACACCTTGCTGTAAGGAAACTGTTGACAGACTCAAAAGCTGACATGATGAAAACTGAAATAATCCCTCATGAAACTATATTTGAAAAATAACGATGTGGAAATAATATGGACATTTAAATGACTTCGCTCACATATAGGTTGATACATTGAAATATGTGCAGCAGTTGAAAACTGAGCCCGAACAATTTTCACCAAGGTGTATGTAACCTTAAATCTGCAGCTATATCCATCAACCAACTACGAGTAAACCAAGGGCCATGAGTCTAAGTCTACTGCTGTTCATCATTCGGTGCCCCAGTCATGAATGACTTCTGGTCTCTGTCAATCCAGTGGTAAGCAAAGCTGTCCACGTATCATTAGTGCAACAACACAGAAGCTCAGTAACACTTGAACAGCCATAAACCCAGGACATCACTGCACATCCGCATGCATGCGGACAGAGAAACTTTTAAAGCCCTTTATTGCATCCAGAAAGTATTCACAGAGCGTCACTATTTTTAAAAACACATTTTGTCATGTTACAGCCTTAGTCCAAAATAGATGACATTTTTTTTTCCCACAAAATTCTCCACACAACACCCTATAATGACAATGTGAAAAACAATTTTTTGAGATTTTTGCAAATTTGTTAAAAATGAAAAACTAAAATCACATGTACACAAGTATTCACAGCCTTTGCCTTGAAGCTCAAAATTGAGCTCAGGTGCATGTTGTTTCCTCTGATCATTCTCCAGAAGTTCTACAGCTTAAGTGGAGTTTACCTGGGGTAAATTCAGTTGATTGGATATGATATGGAAAGGCACATGCCTGTCTACATATAAGGTCCCACAGTTGACAGTAAATGTCAGAGCACAAACTAAGCATGAAGTCAAAGGAATTGTCTACAGACCTCTGCGACAGGATTGTCTTGAGGCACATATGTATATATATCGAGGGAAGGGTAGAGAAACATTTCTGCTGCTTTGAAGGTCCCAATGAGCACAGTGACCTCTATTATGCGTAAATGGAAGAAGTTCGGATCCACCAGAGAGAAGATCCTTCCAGAAGGACAACCATCTTGGCAGCAATCCACCAATCAGGCTTGTATGCTAGAATGGCCAAAAGGAAGCCACTCCTTAGTTAAAGGCACATGGTAGCCCATCTGGAGTTTGCCAGAAGGCACCTGAAGGACTCTCAGACCATGAGAAACAAATTTCTCTGGTCTGATGAGACAAAGATTGAACTCTTTGGTGTGAATGTCAGGTGTCCTGTTTGGAGGAAACCAGGCACCATCTCTACAGTGAAGCATGGTGGTGGCAGCATCATGCTGTGGGGATGTTTTTTCAGCAACAGGAACTGGGAGACTAGTCAGGATTGAGGAAAAATTGAATGCAGCAATGTACAGAGACATCCTGGATAAAAACCTGCTCCAGAGCATGCTTGACCTCAGACTGGGGTGACGAATCAACTTTCAGCAAGACAATGACTAAGCACACAGCCAAGATGTCAACGGAGTGGCGTCAGGACAACTCTGTGAAGGTCCTTGAGTGGTCCAGCCAGAGTCCAGACTTTCTGTGGTACAGCAAACTGCACTGTTGGTACTTGGTAAAGTACTTTTGGAGAGTACTTTAAGCTGCGCTCTGCAGCTCTCACAGCTGCCCTTACACAATGCTCTGACTCAAGAAATGCTGAAGTCGGTGAATGACAATCTCTTTTTTTAAAAAAGATGTACATGTGAAGGTGAAAGGTGGCGACCAGGGAGTCGCTACATCCAACGCTACAAAAATCAACTGTCATATCGGCCCCTGTCATACTGTCATACCCCCCCCCCCCCCACTTATTCTATTCTGCCTCCCCCATTACTATAAAACACAGATGGGCCCTCCCTGCACTAAAAGGTGCTGTACATCTGTACTCCAATTACCTGTCTTTGCACTGTCCCATTCCATTACGGCTTATTTAACAGTGAATATAGTTTTATCTGTTTGACCCTTTTTATTTCTTACAGAAGTGTTTTTCTCTTGCAGTCTATGCACCAATAACACCAGATCAGATCACCAGTGCAAACTTACTTGGCAATAAATTGGATTCTGGTGCCAATAATCTGTCAACCCATAAAGTGCACCCACTTTTTCTTCAAAGTTTAAGTCTAGAAACTGTGCTAAAGCATGTCCACACAGAGGAGACTGGGCCTTATGTGGCCCACGGGGCAAAAGTTTGTAACACTCATTCATGCGCTGTAGAAAAGCAGACTTACAGACGACAAGTTGGCTTCATCAGTGCTGATTCTGGCGTGAAACGAGTTATTGAGGAGTCTTAAAAAGCACGAATGGTGTGTTTCATGAAAGAAAGTGTACAGTACAAATACAGAGGTGGAAGTGAAGTCCTCTGACTAATGTCGGACTGTTTATTAAGATTACTACTAGTCAAAATTTGTAGAGTACATGTCAGATTCTGACGTCTGACACCTTCTACTGAAATCTCTGAATGCACAGATATGGACCACAGCGGAAGCTTTGAATGTCACACTGGTATCAGGTGACCGCAGGTAAGAAATAAACAAAAACAAAAAACCCCCCCACATACATAAAAAAACAAATCTCTCTCTCTCACTCACCACACACACACACACACACACACACACACACACACACACACACACACACACACACACACACACACTATTTAGTGTGCTGTCAAATCACTATAAAATACCATTTACCACACTGAAGATCATCTGTGTGAGAAAATACCTGAACCAAAAAAATGATGATGGACATCCAAATTAATTTGTCAGTATTTTTCACTGCCTTTATTAAAATATTTCTTGCTTGATAGAGGTTGTCGTTAGCATGGCAGCCCACCAATCTTATCATACTGCAGGTGAAACACTGGTATTTCACTACTTATTTAAGATATATTCTGTTAGACATTAGAAATCTTCCAAACAGAGTAGATTGTGTGACATGCCAAGCATATGAGGTGCAAGTAAGCAAACATCTGTGGACCTGGATATTGACCTCTTTGCTATGACACAAAATAAAGAGTTAGTTACAAGGTGCACAATGGTACATGGAAAGTATAATGTGCATTTGTTGTTTCCTGGCGCAATATCCTCCAGTAAGAATTTCACACTGAAATACCGTTTAGTCCACAATTAACAGGACACATGGTACCCTCCGAGAGAACATACAATTAAAAAAAGACCAGTAAACAGATCATGTCATGCCCAGTCATGTTTGCTGTTTCTTCACCAGCACCAACAGCTTCTCTCATGCTTGGCTCAGAAGGGAGGTTGTTGGTGCATTTCCTGTTCTTCTACTCAAACCAGTTCCTCCACCTCAGGACTCACATCCTGACATTGTCATTGTGGTACTTTATCGCCTTCTTGATCATTTTCACAATCAAAAATT